>NC_056727.1:102916147-102938647 GCF_019279795.1 Protopterus annectens | reverse complement strand
AAGGAATTCTCTCTGTATAATGGTTAAAGTCATTACCTCACAGATACAATCTACAGGGTTTGATTCTTAACTTTAGTTATTGGCTAGGCTTGTAATACTCTGCAGACTGATAGCCTGTGGATCCTCAGTAAAAGCATCATACCGTTTGGAGATATTGAATTATAACCTGGATCAGTAACTCTTTAATTTACATTTTTCTTCTGGTTGCTAGCATCCTGTCATTAACCATGCCATTATTAACAGTAAGAAGGGTGAACTAGAAGAATGGGTCTTTACCAGCATTCTGATGCTTTAGCAACCCCCCCCCCCCCACCATTTACTCTGCTTATGGTTCACATTCACTTCTTAAGTCTTTCATAGGGATAAGACTTGAAGAGGTAACAGGATGTGCAGTATTTCTCCTAGTTAAGCATAATATCCATCTATAGTTCATTTTATTGCATTGCAAATTGTGAGACATCCTGGTAGAAGGAAAGGTGTTCAAGTTGCATTTGCCGCTTGGAAATTGCTTGCTACAACATGCATGCATGCATATGGTATTTATTTTGAAAGTATTTGTTTCAGCAGCTACTTTGGAGGTTAATTTACTTAGTTATAGCCCCTGCACTTGCTATTGTGTTTCCTCTGGTAGCTAATGCTTTTTAGACCCTGAGGCCTTAAACAACAGTGTTCTAGAATTCATTTTATTATATTGTAAGTTCCGATATTCTGTCTGGAAGAAAGTTATCTGCTATCATTTCTGACCTGAAGTCTACCACACCTTATGTGCTTGTGACATTTTAAAAATGTCTGTCCTGTCAATCACTTGGGATTAATGTTTGACTCATGCGTTACCTACCAAGGCTTTTGTGCTTGTCACATTTATTTTAAACATACCAGCATCATTGGCATACAGAGACAAAACTTTGATAGGAATCTATTATGGAGAAGATGGCCATGCCTATCTTAGAGGAGAAAAGGATCAGGGCTATCCAGTGCCACAATCACTCAGAGGTGGGGGTGGGGCTGTGACTCTTGGCCCAGAGATGGACTTCTGTCTGATAAGCAGCTTTGGGGGTACCTTTCTTTACAAGTGCAGAAGAGTTGGTTCATTGCATTGAAGGGAGCATGGTAGTCCCTGTGGTGATGCAGATCACTCATACCCAACTTTTCTGGGGATTAGGGCCTATCAAAATGCATCCTCAATTCCATGATGCTGCTAAGTGCATAAACTATCCTCAGGGCTTCCATCCTGTCCAGATGACTATCATCTCCATGCTGAAGGCTAGCTACAGCTTGATACTATGAGATCAGTTCCATCGCTTCAATGATGCCTGTACGTTTGAATCACTGTGAGTTATTTGGTGGGATAGCAGTGAGATTAGGCTGTCTGCTTCTTATACTTGCCAAGACTCTGTCCTTGTGAGGATATAGTGTCAACCACAGTAATGTTTAAAAATAAATCTTGTCGTAGGAGTTGATGTTATGATAGATGTAGTCCATTTTTATGCATTTGGTAAGATTTTGTACAAATAATGAATCTAACTTACACTTTAGATACATACTTCTGAAATGTATTATATTTTTGTTTTATTGCTCCGCAAATAACTTTATATTGCTATGAATAGGTGGTGCTGCTTCTTAATCAATCTATCTATCTATGTGCTCTGTGTGTGTGTGTGTGTGTGTGTGTGTGTGTGTGTGTGTGTGTGTGTGTGTGTGTGTGTGTGTGTGTGTGTGTGTGTGTGTGTGTGTGTGTGTATATATATATATATATATATATATATATATATATATATATATATATATATATATATATATATATATATAGGTTCCGTTCAGAATCTCGAAATCCTAAAACTTCGAAATTCATATGGTCGAGACCATATGATCAAAGTTTTAGAACTTCGAAATTCTGAACAGAGATCTGCATACAGCGTAGAATGGGAGATTTCCCTTTTCCTTGCTGTAGTGCGATCTCGGAGTTGGTGTATCTAAGTAGTTGGGGTATGGGGGAGGTGCAGGGGGGCTTCCCCCCTGCAGAAATGTTTAAAAAGATGTTTTTTTCTTTTATTTTGGATTTGTTTTGCAATCTTGATATTCGGAAACATCAATCATATGAAATTTGATGTTTCAGAGATTCGGGATTCTGAAGTGAATCCATATTTATATATATATATATATATATATATATATATATATATATATATATATATATATATGGGTCTACCTTGATCCACCGAAATTACATTTCTGTGAAAAGTAATTTTGCAACCCTGTTTTTCCAAAAGTGCATTTATCTGAAAATGCACTTTCATGAAAAACCGAGTCAACGAAAAGCAGGCGAGGTTGTTGTCGTAGATCGCGGCACAGTGAGGGTAAGGGAATATTCCCTTTTCCCCACTGTAATGTGATCTCAGATTAAGAATATATAAGTAGCGGGGGTGTGTTGGGTGCAGGGGGGCTTGCTTCCTGCATAAATGTGTTTAGTGTTGTCATGTTTTTTTTTTTATTTATTTGCTTTTCATTGACTCAGTTTATCAAGAAAGTGCATTTTCAGATAAATGCACTTTCAGAAAAATGGGGTTGTGAAATTACGTTTCAGAGAAACTTAATTTCTGTGGGTCGATGTAGACCCATATATTTATATATATATATATATATATATATATATATATGGGTTTAGTTTAGAAGACTGAAATACCACATACTTGACTTTCGCAACGCAGGGACGACTTCATCGACAACCGCATTTTACAGACTTCCTAGAACACTGACTTACAACTCCAGGTAAGTAACCACTTGGCCACACTAAAAAATAAATTAAAACCAAAGCAAATTAAATCCACCCATGTGGGCGGCTATGCCCCCCACCCCAATACATTCAGGGCTGCACCCCCCACCTACTAGATATACCAACTCTGAGATCGCACTACAGTGGGGGTAAGGGGCAAAGTTCAACACGGTGGCCAAGTGTTTCTTACCTGGAGTTGTAAATCGGTGTTCCGAGAGGTTGGTGAAATGCAGTTGTTGGTGAAGCCATCTCTGCGTTGTGAAAGTCAGGTATGTGGTATTTCAGTCTTTTAAACTAAATCTATATATATATATATATATATATATATATATATATATATATATATATATGTATATGGATACATATATGCACATACACACATGTTTGATATTTCCATGATGGTATTCGATATTTCCATGATGGTATTTGCTTTCGCCCCCTCCTTTCCCTCGCTACCCTATGTTCCTGTGGTAGAACTTTATCAGTTATTAATTTAGCAGCACAGTAATATATTCTTTTTGCTTATGTTATATAGCATGGATCTCTATCGACAGTCCTAATTACTGTGCTCATTTGTTTTATCAGGCTTCTGACTCTTGGGGTTTTATTAACCTTCTGCAGTCTGTTTTTCTCATTGATCTTGATATATCTGTCTTTGTCTATTAAATCAAGCAACTCTTCTCTTAACTCATTTTCTTCCATACTGAGGGCACGTCCCTTGTTTTCCATTTCCTGCAGGCATTCTATAGAAAGTTCTATAGCATCTTCCTGTGACACATTCTCTTCACTTTCGTCCTGTGTCATCTGTTGTTCTGTCATATGGGAACTCACTGGCCTATCTCTCCTCAACTATATTTAAGTTTTTTCCACATTTCTTGCGTTCTCATTTTGTCCTTCACCTTATATTCTTTCTTTTGTTTTTTAGCACATTCAGTTGCTGCCTGGTTTTTATCTACTACAATGGTATACTTCTGCTAAATTAAGCAGAGATGTCATCTTAGATTTATTTTCCTCGTGTTTCAAAACTTTCACTACATTTGGATCTTGTGAGGTCAGTAAATATGCGTGGAGTCCCACGATTGCAGATCTATACATGTAATCAATTTCAAGGAGGCCCATCCCTCCTTCGGAATGGGAAATATATAATCTTGGTGTACACTGATTTTTTTTGGCAGGAAAAGCAAATTGATGTATGGCTTGGATCTTGTTCCTAGATGTCAATGCTGTTTTCAGGATTAATTTATATTTATCTTTGTATCTTCTAAGTCTTTATGCCTGTTTTGAAATTTTTAGTTTATTTCCAATAGTGCTTAATAGATTCTGGTCTGTTCTAATACTATGCATTGCTTTTATCACATCTGTCTTTCTTAGTATTTGTGTTGACCTACTCCCTCTTCTATAATCTTCTAACAATGACACTTCTTGTCTTAGCTGCTTTATAGTTTTCTCTATTCGATACTTCCATGATGGTATTTGATATTTCCATGATGGTATTTGCTTTCACCCCCTCCTTTCCCTCGCTACCCTATGTTCCTGTGGTATTATTTTATCAGTTATTATTTTAGCAGCACAGTAATATATTCTATTTACTTCTGTTATATTGCATGCATCTCTATGGACAGTCCTAATTGCTGTATTCATTTGTTTTATCAAGCTTCTGACTTTTGGGGTTTTATTAACCTTCTGCAGTCTATTTCTCTCATTGATCTTGATATATCTGTCTTTGCCTATTAAATCAAGCAACTCTTCTCTTAACTCATTTTCTTCCATACTGAGGGCACATCCCTTGTTTTCCGTTTCCTGCGGGCATTCTATAGAAAGTTCTATAACATCTTCCCATGGCACATTCTCTTCAATTTCATCCTGTGTCATCTGTTGTTCTATCATATGGGAACTCACTTGCCTATCACTCCTCAACACTGACTGGATCAGAGTTTCCACAGTCTCCTGTTCTTTCCCTTGCTCTCTAGCTTCAAGTGAAGGTTTAATCTGGTTTCCTGTGGACGTCTCCAAACTATCATTATATGGCACCTCACCAATTGCTTCCTGTACCACTGGTTTCCCCTTAATTTGGATATCCATTGCTCTATCCTGTTGTGGTGCTTTCTGCATTTGATTTTCTACACTGAATCCTTCTCTTTGCAGCTGTTCCATTACCTCATTTTCTATTTCTTTGACTTCTCCATTACTAATCTCTTTTTCTACTTTTCCTCTTAGTCTTCTTATTTTTTGTATTGTAAAGTTTTCCATACCCGGATTCCTTTCCCTATATTTTTCTTCAATTATCTTTGGTGCTGCTCTTTTTGTATTGGTTAGTTTTGTTTTCTCCTTTGCATAAATCTTACACCATATTAAATCTCTTTTCCTTTCCCATGTCCATATTTCTTCTTCACGTCTCCTGATCTTCTTGCTTTTCCTTATTCTGGGGACTCACTCTATCATGTTGTGATGTAGTCTGTTTTAGACCTTCTACATTAAATCCTTCACTTCGCAGGCATGCCATAACTTCAACTTCTATTTCTTTAACTTCTGCTTTACTAATCGTCTTTTCTACATTACATCTTTGTGCTCTTAATCTTTTTATTGTGAAATTTTCCATATCTGGATGCCTTTGCCTGTATTTCTCTTTGAATATATTTGAAGCTGCCTTCTCTGTATTAGTTAACTTGGCTTTCTCCTTTGCTTAAATAGTGCACTATATCAAATCTCTCTTGCTTTCCCATGCCCATATTTCTTTTTTAAATTTTTCAAATATCTCTAGGTTTTGTTGTTTATATTTTCTCACTTTCTCAGATGTTTCTTTTTCCAAAGAGATCAAAGTTTCTTGATCTATATACTGTTTTTCAAAAGTCTGTTGTATTAATGAACACAACTTTTTATTTGAAGCTTGTGAGAGTTTTTCCTGCGTAAGTATTTTTCTTTCCTCTAACTTCTCTCTTAATCGTTTTGTTTATATTGCGTCTAGAAATTCTGGGCTTTTTACGTAATAGCAACAATACATAATGTCTTTCTTATCCTCAATAGTCCACTCTATCGTCTTTATGACTCTTCTTTGGCCAATCAATTTTTGTCGTTTTTGTGGACTGCTACTTCCTTCTACAACAGGGGTATGAACATGCTGATGTGCTGTCATATTGTGCTTACTTGTAAAACCCTTGTCACATATGAGACATTTATAGGGTTTCCGGTCATTATCTCTTTCCTGGTCGATGTGAACACTCTGATGTACTGCTAGATTCTGCTTACTTATAAAGCCCTTGTCACACAAGGCACATGTATAGGGTCTCTACATTTTTAATTTCTCCAAGTCTTTTGGGTTTCTAATACCATGATGGGAATGGACCCCATTCCTAAGTCAAAGTACAATTAAGACTCATGAAATTAGTATTGTTTCACTCTTTGATGTCAGCCAAAAGTGCTCTTCACAGCATCCGCTATGTGCCCAGTAATCACTCCTTCTGCAATACGTATGGTGTTACATGAATTGGTAACATATCTAAATACGATTGTAAATTCTTTTTTATATGACCAGTTGTTCCTACTGCTATTGGAACTGTCTGGGTATCTTTCATCCACATGGTTTTCATTTCTGCCTGCAGATCAAAGTATTTTATGAGTTTGTGCCTCTCTGTAAGCAAGACACTGTAGTCACTAGATGTGGTGATTTCAATGATCAATGCTACTTTTGTCTTCTTTTCTTGGACCACTATATCTGGTTTTCTAGCATCTGTCTTTTGAACTGTTGGTATTGGGTGATCCCATGTGATATAAACTTCATCGCACAATGTCCAGTGTAACAGTCTCGCCACATTATTATGCCTTTCAGTATACAGTCCCTCTGCCATTAGTGCGTCACAACCAGCTGCAGGATGTGTGACTGTTTCCAATTCGGTTTTACAAAACCAACATTTATCTGTTCCTCTCACATGTTCAATGGACTTTGTAAACCAGGGTGTATGTAGTCCACTATCTTGGGCTGCCAATATTAACCTTTCATTTCTTGATGTGAATTCTCCTCTCCTTATCCATTCCTGTGTTCATTTTTGATCAACATGAGACTTTTTTAGAAGTTTTCTATACTTTCAACTATATTTATGTTTTTTCCACATTTCTTGCATTTTCATCTGGTCCTTCACCTTATATTCTTTCTTTTGCTTTTTAGTACATTCAGTTGCTGCCTGGTTTTTATCTACTTCTGGTTTGATTTCCATTCTTGCTTGACATCGATATGCTTCTACTAAATTAAGGAGAGATGTCATCTTAGATTTATTCTCCTCATGTTTCAAAACGTTCACTACATTTGGATCATGTGAGGTCAGTAAATATGTGTGGAGTCCCATGATTGCAGATCTATACATGTAATCAGTTTCAAGGAGGCCCATCCCTCCTTCAGAATGGGGAATATATAATCTTGATATACACTGACTTTTATAAATCATTTGGTAAGCGTGAGGCATCCTTCTTGTTTTAATATCCAGTCTGTCCAACACTTTTTGGGCCCAGTCAATCACTCCAAAACTATATGTTAGGACAGGAAGAGCAAACTGATTTATGGCTTGGATCTTGTTCCTAGATGTCAATGCTGTTTTCAGGATTAATTTAAGTCTTCTAAAATACTCCTTACTGAGCTTTATTCACATTTGTTCATGTTTTATTGCTGATCCTTCATCAATTCCCAAGTATTTATACACTCCCTCTTGCTCAAGTTCTTTTATATCACATTCTTGCCCCAAACTGATATTATTCCTGGTGCTGCAGTTTTCCTTTTTTAAAGGTTGCTTTTGCACATTTATCAAGACCAAATGACATTCCAATATCATCTGAAAAAGTTTTGACAGCCTGCAGCTGTGCTTTCAGTTCCTCATCTGATGAGCTACACAGTTTTAAATCATCGACAAAGAGAAGATGAGAAGTCATTAGATTTTGTTGTTTTCTAGGAGCTAAATTGAAGTCATGGCCAAAGCTGTTTAGTAAACAGCTTAATGGATTAATGGCAAGGCAGAATAGCAACTGTGACAAAGCGTCACCCTGAAATATCCCCCTTTGAATTTTTATCCTTGGGATAATAATCTGTCCTTTATCATGGCTTAATTGCAAAGTGGTCTGCCACTGTTTCATGGTTACTGTAATGTAGTCAGTCAGTGTAGTGTGTCTTATACATTTTTAAGCACTTTTTTTATCCATGAATGTGGGATACTATCAAATGCTTTTTTGTAGTCAATCCATGCAATACTTAGATTCTTCCCCTTCTTACAGTTCTCCACTATAACTTTGTTTAACAACAAATGAGCCTTTGTTCCATATGAGTTTCTTTTATTGCTCTTTTGCTCTACTGCCATAATTGAGTTTTCTTCTAAAGGACTATAAACTCTGGTGGCATCAATTCTCGTGTATAGTTTATATGTCATCAGAAGACATGTTATTGGTCTCTAATTTTTAGGGTAGCTTGCAGGTTCACTCTTAAGTAAGAGCATTGTTTTTCCCGTTGTTAACCAGTGCAGTGTGTGTTCAGGGTGAGCATTTAAATAGTTCTTACTCATGGCTAAATCCTTGGGCAAAGAAGTTAATACTTTAAGCCAAAAGTTAGGTACTGCATCTGGGGCTGGGGTTTTACAGTTAAAGGCTTTTCTCAACTTTGTTATAATCTCTCTGGCTGTTATTTCATCCCATTTCATATTCTGTACCTTTAAACTTCTTATTCTTACTTTTACTTCTATCCATTTGGCATTTTTGTTATGTTCCACAGGATCTTCGTAGATACTTCTACAAAATGTATGTACTTCCTCTTTTTTTGGCTGTCTTTCAATTCCTTTTACATTATTTCCCAATTTTCTATAAAACTTTTTTGGGTCATCAATAAATTGCTTATTTTTGTGCTTTTAACTTATATTTATCTTTGTATCTTCTAAGTCTTTCCACCTGTTTTGAAATTTATAGTTTATCTCCAACAGTGCATAATAGAGCCTGTTCTGTTCTAATACTGAGCATTGCTTTTATCACATCTGTCTTTCTTAGTGTTTTTGTTGATCTATTCCCTCTTCTATAATCTTCTAACAATGACACTTCTTGTCTTAGCTGATTTATAGTTTTCTCTGTTTGATATTTCCATGATGGTATTCGATATTTCCATGATGGTATTTGCTTTCGCCCCTCCTTTCCCCTCGCTACCCTATGTTCCTGTGGTAGAACGTTATCAGTTATTAATTTAGCAGCACAGTAATATATTCTTTTCGCTTATGTTATATCGCATGGATCTCTATCAACAGTCCTAATTACTGTGCTCATTTGTTTTATCAGGCTTCTGACTCTTGGGGTTTTATTAACCTTCTGCAGTCTGTTTTTCTCATTGATCTTGATATATCTGTCTTTGTCTATTAAATCAAGCAACTCTTCTCTTAACTCATTTTCTTCCATACTAAGGGCACGTCCCTTGTTTTCCATTTCCTGCAGGCATTCTATAGAAAGTTCTATAGCATCTTCCTGTGACACAGTCTCTTCACTTTCGTCCTGTGTCATCTGTTGTTCTGTCATATGGGAACTCACTGGCCTATCTCTCCTCAACACTGACTGCATTATAGAGTTTCCACAGTTTCCTGTTCCTTTCCTTGCTGTCTAGCTTGAAGTGAACATTTATACTGGTTTCCTGTGGAAGGCTCCAAGCTATCATGATATGGCACCTGACCAATTGCTTTCTGTTCCACTGGTTTCCCCTTAATTTGGATATCCATTGCTCTATCGTGTTGTGGTGCTTTCTGCATTTGATTTTCTACACTGAATCCTTCTCTTTGCAGCTGTTCCATTACCTCAATTTCTATTTCTTTGACTTCTCCATTACTAATCTCTTTTTCTACTTTTCCTCTTAGTCTTCTTACTTTTTGTATTGCAAAGTTTTCCATGTCTGGATTCCTTTGCCTATATTTTTCTTCAAATATCTTTGGTGCTGCTCTTTTTGTATTTGTTAGTTTTGCTTTCTCCTTTGCATAAATATTACACCATATTAAATCTTTTTTCCTTTCCCATGTCCATATTTCTTCTTCACATGTCTCCTGATCTTCTTGCTTTTCCTTATTCTGGGGACTCACTCTATCATACTGTGATGTAGTCTGTGTTAGACCTTCTACATTAAATCCTTCATTTGCAAGGCACGCCATAACTTCAACTTCTATTTCTTTAACTTCAGCTTTACTAATCATCTTTTCTACATTACATCTTTGTGCTATTAATCTTTTTATTGTGAAATTTTCCATATCTCAATGCCTTTGCCTGTATTTCTCTTTGAATATCTTTGAGACTGCCTTCTCTATATTAGTTAACTTGGCTTTCTCCTTTGCATAAATATTGCACAATATCAAATCTCTCTTTCTTTCCCATGTCCATATTTCTTTTTTATATTTTTCAAATATCTCTAGGTTTTGTTGTTTATATTTCTGACTTCCTCAGATGCTTCTTTTTCAAAAGAGATCAAAGTTTATTGATCTATATACTGTTTTTCAAAAGTCTGCTGTATTAATAAACACAAATTTTTATTTGAAGTTTGTGACAGTTTTTCGTGCGGAAGTATTTTTCTTTCCTCTAATTTTTCTCTTAATCGTTTTGTATATCTTCTGTGTGGAAATTCTGGGCTTTTTACATAATAGTAACAATACATATTTTTTTTATCTTCAATAGTCCACTCTATAATCTTTATGGCTCTTTTATGGCCAATCAATTTTTGTCGTTTTTGTGGACTGATACTTCCTTCTACAACAGGTGGGCCATCCTCCCCCTGAGCCTGGCCTGACCCCATTGTAGGAATGTTTCCATATTTTGAGGATGTGTTGTCATGTCAATGTGCTGTCATGTTTTCCAGTCATGGCACCAGTGCGCTTACCAGGATTGGGCACTTTTTTATCCTGGGCCTTGTGCACCCAGCAATCATTTTTTATTTTTGATTTACTTCTGTCCATGATAAATGTTATATAAATACAGTCTATATATCAGTGTTGCCTTGATGAGATTTTGTGAAAAACAGGGTCCACTTTGCAAAGGTACTCACCAAGACTTGAGGATGAATCCAGTTTCAGCACTACTACTCTCCTTTGCTTGCAGACTTTTCATCTCTCCATCAGGACCCTTATCATCTCTGCCATTTTTAATTTCTTCAAGTCTTTTGGGTTTCTAATACCATGATGGGAATGGACCCCATTACTAAGTCAAAGTACGATTAAAGTTCATGAAATTAGTATTGTTTCACTCTTTGATGTCAGCCAAAAATGCTCTTCACAGCACCCGCAATGTGCCCAATAATAACTCCTGCAATTCGTACGGTGTTACATGAATTGGTAACATATCTAAATAGAATTGTAAATTCTTTTTTATAAGACCCATTGCTCCTACTACTATTGGAACTGTCTGAGTATCTTTCTTCCACACGGCTCTCATTTCTGCCTGCAGATCCAGGTGTTTTATGACTTTGTGTCTCTCTGTATGCAAGACACTGTAGTCACTAGGTGTGGAAATTTCAATGATCGATGCTACTTTTTTCTTCTTTTCTTGGACCACTATATTCAGTTTTCTAGCATCTATCTTTTGAACTGTTGGTATTGGATGATCCCATGTGATATAAACTTTATCATTTTCTATGATTCTTTGTTGCATATGTTTCCAGTGTTTTTCAGCCACGTTGATACCATAATGTTTGCACAATCTCCAGTGTAACAGTCTCGCCACATTATTATGCCTTTCAGTATACAGTCCCTCTGCCATTAGTGTGTCGCAACCAGCAACAAGGTGTGTGACTGTTTCCAATTCTGTTTTACAAAACCTACATATGTTTCTCCCACATGTTCAATGGACTTTGTAAACCAGCGTGTACATAGCCCACTATCTTGGGCTGCCAATATTAACCTTTCATTTCTTGATGTGAATTCACCTCTCTTTAACCATTCCTTCATTCATTCTTGATTAACATGAGGCTCTTCCAGAAGTTTTCTATACTTGCAACTATATTTATGTTTTTTTCCACATTTCTTGCCTTCTCTTCTGGTCCTTCACCTTATATTCTTTCTTTTGTTTTTTAGCACATTCAATTGCTGCCTGGTTCTTATCTACTTCTGGTTTATTTATTTCCAATCTGATGACCGAGGAGGTTCACTGGGCTCAAAGAGCCCATTTTCAGTGGAGGCCCAGGGAGAAAAGCTCCAATAATACATCCATAATATGAAATACAATACATAGTGGAAACAGAAACAAACTAAGCAAATTTTACATACAAAATAGCAAAAACTAAATAAGAGTTAAACAGCAGCTTGGAGAAGGATGTAAAGCATATTTACATGTTTAGTGGTTGAGAACAGTAGTACAAGGTTAAATTAATTCAGAGGTTTAAATCATCTGAGAATAATATAGAAGTGACATTAGCATGGATGAGTTCTTTATGCATGAATATTAGCATGAGTTAAATTAATACAGAGGTTTAAATCCTCTGAGAGTAGTATAGAGGTAGCATTAGCATGAAGGCAGTACATAGGGTTAAGTAATAGTGTGTAAGGAAGAACAAACTTTGTGTGTTATAAAGTATTTATGTATTAAGGAGGTTAGGTAGGTGGATTGCAATTGCATTTCCATTTTTGGGAGAGGTAAGAATGCAGCTGGGTTTTGAAGTGTTCAGATTTCTCGGAAATTCTTAGAGATGGAGGGAGAGAATTCCATTTTTGGCAATGGAAAAGGATAAGAGAAGCTGACCAGCGGGATGGTTTGGTTTATAAACAGAGATTAGATTTTGGTGGGTAGATCTTAGAGTTCTGTTTGGGGTGTATAATGTTAAGATGTTTGTTAGTGCTGGGCATATAGTTGGTTTGAAAATAAGCCTGTGAGTGATGATGAGTTGGAGGTAGTCAAGGTAGTTTGGGAGTTCTAGCCATTGCAGCTGGTGGAGAGGTTTACAGTGGTGAGTGGAGTATTTGGAAGTGGTGGCGATTTTATTGTAACAGGATTCTAGTTTAGAAGAGATGGAGGAAGATAGGTTGGTTAGTAGGGGAGCACCATACATTAGTGAAGGTAGTAAAAAGGTAGTGGCGAGGGTCTGTCTTGTTGAGGGGGGGAGAGGAAGTGGGAGTTTCTGTACAGCATGCCAAGTTTCTGATGGGTTTTCTTTATATTTAGCTGAATATGGGTATCGAATTTTAGGTGTTTGTCAATAGTAACTCAAAGAAGTTTAGTAAAAGGAACAACTTCTATAGTGGAGTTGACAAGGCTTGTAATCTTGAAAGAGGTTTTGTCTAGGTGGATAGATTTTGAGGGAGAGAATAGAAGGATCTTTGATTTGTTGGCGTTCAAAGAGAGGTGATTTCAGAGCATCCAGTTCTCAGTAGTTGAGAAGGCAGTTTGAGTTTTTGTTTGGAGCTCAGGGAGGTTTGATGCAGGGCAAACTAAAGATGAGTCATCTGCATATTGTACTATCTTAGTGTTAGGAATGGCTGCATGGAAATCATTAATGAAGATATTGAAGAGCATAGGGCCAAGAATGGATCCCTGGGGTACCCCGGTTGCAGTGGGAATGAAGGCTGAGGTGCCAGTCTTCCATTTTACTGCCTGAGATCTGTCAGAGAGGTAGCTGCTGAACCAGGTAATGGTGTTTTGTGGGAGGTTAAGATTGGAAAGTTGGTGAAGAAGGTGGGTATGGGAGACTGTGTCGAAAACCTTGGAGAGGTCAAGGAGGACTGTGGATACAAGTTCTCTGGAGTCATGGGCATGGTTTATGATGTCTAGAAAAGAGAGAAGAGCTGTTATTGTGCTATGGCCAGGATGGAACCCATGTTGTGTTGGGGTGAGGAGTTGGTTATGTGTAATGAATGGCATGAGTTGGAGGCGGATGCATTTCTCAAGAATTTTTGAAATAGGGGAGAAAATCGCTATGAGTCGGAAGTTGGAGATGTTATTGTTTTTGCCTCCTTTATGGAGGGGTAGGATAAAGGCTGCACACCACAGTTTGGGGACATATGATTCTTGTACAGATCTGTTGATGAGTATGCTAATAGGGATGGCGATGCTGCCTGCTGCAATTCTTAAAAAGAGTGAGGGGATATTGTCAGGGACATTGGAGCAAGGCTTAAGTTTAGAGAGAAGTTTTTTATATATGAGGTGGGGATGGGTTTGAGGTGGAATATAGGATGTGAGTTTTGGGTGGAAGTTTGGGCAGAGGGTTTGATTTGGGGGGAGGTGCTGTTTGGGAATGTTTTAGTGAGTTCTGCTATAGAGTTAGTAAAGAAGGAGTTGAACAGAATAGCTATTTCTGGGTCAGATTTACTAGTGTCAGTGCAAGGGTTGTTTTTAGTGCCTGGGTTGAGAAGTGAGTTGATGGATTTCCAGAATTGTTTGGGGTTAGAGGAGTGGTTAGATTGGAGTTTAATATAGTATGCTTTTTTGTCTAGTATGATACATTTTTTGGCTAAGTTACGGAGTTGTTTATATTTAAGAAAGGTGTCAAGATGCCTATTACGATGGTAGAGTTTTCAGGTCTTGTCCCTTTGTTGCACAAGTGTTTTGGTATCTTTGCTAAGCCAAGGGGTGGAATTGGTTTTTATACATTTTATTCTTGGAGGGGCTTGGGAGTTAACAGTGTCTAAGAAGGTTGAGTTGAAGAATTTGACAGCACTGCCCAGAGGTAGAGTTTTTAGAGTGTCCCAATTTATTAGTTTGAGAGAATTGGAAAAGTTGTAGGGTTAAAGTGGTTGAGATTCCGAGTATGGATATATTGGTGTAGATGAGGAGAGGAGGGGGTTGCTCTATGGATGAAGGCTGGTAAGTGATCACTGATAGAGTCTGGTAAGGTGCCAGTGTGGGTGATTTTGTTTTGGTGGAAGACAAGGATCCAGTCCAGTATGGAGCCTGGGGGATTATTTTTATTAGGTCTGTTTATAGCATTTGGGAGTTGAGTGAAATTACATAGATTGATTGAAATTGTGGGGTTATTGACAGTAATTTTGTTCCAGTCAATGATCACATCTCCTAGAATGTATGTCTCAAGCTTGATATTATGAGGCCCATAAAAGAATTTCCTCAAGTGTGTTAATGTTATTTCCAGAGGGATATAGAGGGCTATAACACAAATTATTTTCTGGTTATTTAGTTTGAGATTTCCAATGACTAGTTCAGCTTTGTTGAACTGTGGAATAGGATTATGGTAGGGAGTGATGAAGAGTAGGCTAGAGTAGATTAAGGCTACTCCCCCACCCTTCTTTTTAGGCAGTCTTGTCTAAGTACTTGAAACCCAGGGGGTAGTATTTCAGAGTCTGAAATGTTGGGTTTTAGCCATGTCTCAGAGACAGCTGCTATATCAGGTTGGGTATGGGATAGCCGAGTGTGGAAGTGGGCTAATTTGTTTCTTAGACTCTGGGTATTGATAGTCAAGATCTTGAGGTATTTAGGGTTGGTAGTATGGGTGGTAATGGGGGGTGGATTGCTGCTAGCACTAGGTCCTGGGTTGGGGTGTATTTCTCCTGCTAGGCATAGGCAGTTAAATGGGAATGAGAGCAGGGGTTTGGATTTGCTCCTACAGTTTGGTGGGGGGTACAGTAGTGATTTGGGAATATGACGTTTCATTGAGAAGGCTATGAGTTTTAGTTTAAAGCAGAGAAATGGGTTTGGAAGCACTAGGGAGGAGGATATAGTGTGAAAGTGAGATGTGGCAGAGTTATGATATGTGTTAGGAGTAATGGTGGGGTGAATAGGGGATAGGAAAGAAGGGGGTAGTTTGTAAGAGGAATAAGAGGTAGCATGGTATAGAGATATTAGGAGTAGTAGGCTAAGGGAAAGGGTGAGAATGGTTTGAAAAGACATGGTGTGGTTTAGGTATAATGAAATAGTTGGAGGTTAGGTGTTGAGGATGTAATAGGATTATTGGTGACAGTGTAGTAGGGAGGAGTATGGAAGTGTATCTAGAGCTTTAAGGATTAGGGATGGGGAGGGGTGAGAGTATTGGAGGATGGGAGGGGATAGTGAGGAGATGAGAGTGAATTGGGTGAGACAGGGGGGAGGAGATTTATGGCTAGAATAAGTGTAGTAGCACTGGGGGTGGGTGGGAATTTGGGGTAGGGTAGGGGAGTGGCGTGAACCCGCAGGGCGAATGGAGCAGGTAGAGCCAAGGAGAAGGAAGAAGGCAAGACTTTGAAGAACAATTAGTGGTTAGGTAGGTAAGCTCAGAGGTAAGGAAAGTATGGAGAATGTAGCACTTGTTTACTGTAGTTGTTGTATGTATCACATAACACAAGTCTCCAGCCAAATTCCTTGTAAGCATAACAGCTTATTTAACAGCAAATAGTTTATGTAGTAAAAGCAGTCACAGCTTCAGTTAGTCCCTTAGACTATTGTGAGCATAACAGCATATGCAACAGTAAACAGTTTCTGTAGTAAAAGCAATTGCTATGTCAGTTAGATCCCTAAACTACATAAAGTTAGCTAAGTACTTCAGTTGGAAAACATAAACATGCCTGTTAAACCAGGTGCACCACAAACATTTGAGAAGAGCTTAAACACTTGCAGGAACTTACTTGCAGGTGTGCACACTGAAAAGGGTCTGGGGAAGCTTCCTCACCACAAGCAGGCCAAAAGATAACTTTCAAAATGGCGCCACTCAAGGAGACCCGCTAATATAGCCTTGTTAATGTGCATGGGGAAGGACGGAGATACAAAATGGGGGACGGTATAACCAGAAAAAGCAGGTAAGAGCTGGCCCGCCCCCTCACAGAAGACTGCAAAGAAAAGCAATCAGCATAAGAAATGGAAGCCTTGGAGCTGTAATGTAAGTGTAAGCAAGGAAGAGGTAGAAGCAGGAAATTAAGAGTGTAAGCAGTTAGTTACAGAAAGACTACTTTATGGCCTTGGTGTGCAACTAATACAAAGGAAGGTAAATCTATCTGGGGGACAAAATACACCAAGTAAATGGTATTTGCCTTATTCAGTGTGGCGGCAGATCTATTTGGGACAAGATACAGCAAGTATATTGTTAAGTTATGCCAAGCAGTGGCAATAGACAAAGCTATAGTTGCCTGGGGGGAGCCCTTGCAGGTGTGCACGCCGGCCAAAACAATGTTTAAAAAATAACTAGTAAAATTAACAAATGTGCTGTAAAAGGAAATGTAAATAACCAGTCACAATGTTTAAAACATAACTGTTAAGGACCACATCTACTAATAACAAGAACTGTAAATATCCAGTCACCTATTCAGACTTGTCTGGTAGGTATCCTTACTAAAAAGTGTTATTCTTGGCTTGCAATAACTGTAGGGAGAAACCGGACCATAGCAGTGGTTTTATCTGTCAATGTTGCAGTTACTGGGGGTGGGGGGAACCCGAGCTGCAATGATGCAGGTAGACCAAGTGTGCTATGCAGATTTGTCTGGTAGGTATCCTTATTAAAAAGTGTTATTCTTGGCTTGCAATAACTGTAGGGAGAAACCGGACCATAGCAGTGGTTTTATCTGGCAATGTTGTAGTTGCTGGGGGGGGACCCAAGCTGCGATGATGCAGGTAGACCAAGTGTACTATGCAGACTTGTCTGGTAGGTATTCTTATTAAAAAGTGTTATTCTTGGCTTGCAATAACTGTAGGGAGAAACCAGACCATAGCAGTGGTTTTATTTGGCAATGTTGCAGTTGCTGAGGGGGGGAGGGGGGGCAGCTGCGATGATGCAGGTAGACCAAGTGTGTTTCAGGTGTGCACACTGAAAAGGGTCTGGGGAAGCTTCCTCACCACATGCAGGCCCAAAGATAACTTTCAAAAAAAAAAAAAAGCTTGATTTCCATTCCTGCTTGACGTCGATATGCTTCTGCTAAATTAAGCAGAGATGCCATAGTTTCATAGTTTCATAGTATAGTACTAGGCTATCTGCCCTGGGGCATTTGTAAGCCTAGCCATAGTGATGTGGCTTTTGCCACCCCATGAAATGGTACAAAAATGTACAGAATAAATCTAGAATACTGTGCCTCTGTCTAGTAGTGACACAGTGAAGGTCCCCTTATATAATAGAATTAGTTTACTGTGCCCCTGTCTAGAAGTGACACAGATGTGACCCCTGGGGTAAACTTACGATCTCCCATCCACTCATCAAGATTTCTCTTGAAGAGAGTCAGTGAGGGGCTCTGCCTAATGCGAACTGGGATCCTGTTCCAAAGCATGGGATGCCTCTGGGTTATGAATCTATCCCTCCAGCATGTCCTATTCATACTTGTGCCGAGGTTTAAGTCTTTACCTCTTGTGGTCCTGATGGATTTGGATTTTTGAGGTGGAGCATGTCCATCAGATCCTGATTGGACATGGCCTTGTACGTCAGGCAGAGATCACCTCTGAGCAGGCGGTATGCTACTGAATAGAGCTGAAGTTTCTTTAGTCTGGCAGAATAAGACATATGTTGGAGACCCTTGATCCTTTTGGTGAGGTACTTTTGTGGTTTCTCCAGCTGTTGCAAGTGCCAGGTGAGGTACATACCAAATGGGGCATTGTACTCAATTATGGGTCTGATGAGGGAGGAATATAGGGGTACAATGACATCCTTGGATCTGGATGTGAAACCCTTCATGATGAGGTGTGCAAGGTAGAATGTTTTTCTAACCACTTTGGCAACGTGGGTGTCAAATGAGAGGTCGCTGTCTACTTGGGTCCCTAGGTCTCTGATTACTTTTTCCGTACTCAGTGGGTTGCTGTCTATGTGATAATTTGTGGGTACTTTGTTTTTTCCAAAAGCGATGACTATACATTTTTTGGCATTTAGTTTAAGGCCGTGACTACGGCACCAGTTGTCCGTTTCAGTGAGGCCTTTTTCTAGGATGTGTGTATCTGCTGGTGTATCGACTATGGCGCCTAGTTTGCAGTCATCTGCGAACTTTGTCAGCCACAGCCCTCCCATGTTTGCTTTAACATCTGAGAAATAAATGCCGAACAAGAGGGGTCCCAGGACAGATCCCTGTGGGACACCACTTGTGACTGGCTTTGAGTCTGACATTGCTCCAGCGATTTTAACTTTATGGGTTCTGTCCTTTAGCCAGTTTGCAACCCATCTAGTGACATAAGGGTTTACTTTTAAGCTGTTTAGCTTATCTATGATGCCTGAGTGGGGTATTGTGTCAAAGGCCTTAGCCAAGTCCAGGTATGCTGCATGGACTGCTTTGCCCTCATCAATGGCTCTAGTGACTGTTTGAAAAAGTCAACCAGGTTTAAAAGGCAGGATCTGCCCTTTACAAAGCCGAACTGGGTGGGGTCAAGCATCTGTAGGTCCCCTATGTCTCCGTTTATGAGTTCCATAATGATTCTTTCCATAGCTTTGCAGACCAGGCTAGTCAAGCTTATGGGGCGGTAGTTTCCAGGGTCTGTAGAGGCACCCCTTGTGGAGTGGGACCACTGTTGCTGTACGCCAGTGTTCAGGTACATATCCAGTAAGGCTAAGGTTAAATAGCATTTTTATGTGTGGGTTTGGCTCCTCTTGGAGTTCACGTAACACGCACCCGGGCATACCGACAGGTCCCATTGATGCTGTGTTTTTGCTTTGTTTAGGGCGGTTCTCACTTGGACATCTGAGATGACAGGAGATTACATTCAGCTGGGATAAGTATTTCTTCTTTTGGGGGTGAAGGAGGCGAGAAATTTGCACTGAACCTGTCAGCCAGAATGTTAGCAATATCTGTGGGTTCAGTGTATTTTTGTTGTTGTGAACCAACTCTGAGCATATCTGAGGGTTTCCAGGTTTCTAACATAGCTGAAGAAGGCTTTGTGGTTATCTTTAGTGTCCTTAGCGATTTTTCTCTCAAAGTTTGCCTTGGATGTTTTTATGAGAGAACGTAGTTTTCTGCTAATGTTGATCAGAGATGTCTTCCCTTCATGGGATTTCGCTCTGACGTGCAGTAGCTTCCTTCTTTTGTTATACAATTTGTTTATGGCTGAGGTCCACCAGACAGGATGCTTACATTTGGTGGAGAGGGACTTGGATTTGTTTGGGATTGCATGAGCCATGCATTCTTGGAGATGTCCATAGAAAGCATTTGTGAAGGATTCAGCATTGTGGGATGTGGTATCCACTGGCACAGTGGGCTTAAAGGATACCATCTCAGTCTTAAGAAGAGTGAAGTCTGCTTTTGAGAAGTTTTTCACTGTGGTCTTTTGTGCTGGGGGTGGAGGTGGGATATGTATATCCAGGGTGATTAGTTTGTGGTCAGATCTCACTAGTGAGGGGTATACTTCCGGTGTGGAGCATTTTGTCCCCATGTTTGTGATGATCAGGTCTAGTAGATTATCTCCCCTAGTGGGAGAGGTGACTAGTTGTTCCAGTGCATTTGAATTTATGAATTCCAGGAACCTTTGGGCTAGGGTATTAGGGCTAGAATAATGTACCCAATCTATGTTTGGGTAGTTGAAGTCTCCCAGTATGATGGTATTTTGTGATACATTCATATCCTCCAATGTCTTCAGGAAGGCTGAGTGGGGTTCTTGAGATTGGAAGGGTGGTCTGTAACATGCTACCAGTTGTATAGCAGTTTTGCCTATGGTTAGTTGCACCTGTATGGTCTCTGATGCTTCATGTGTTGCTACTAACCTGGAGGTGTGGGTGTCCTTTACGAATATGGACACTCCCTCTCCCTTTGTGGTTCGGACTGGGTTTTGGGGCCGAAAAGCATGATATGAGGTATAGCCTGGTAGCGCTGGGGTGCTCTCAGGAGCCTTGAACCAGGTTTCAGTTACTGCACAGACGTCGATGTTCTCCATGCTGAGGAGTGCATCAAGTGCCTGCATCTTGAGATTTAGACTTCTGGCGTTGAGCAGCATTACCCTTAGTTTTTTTCCATTTTTGTTTTCTAAGGAGGTGGGTTTGTCTTTTGAGCCTTGCCTAAAAAAGGCACTATGGGGGTGGCAAGAGCCTTAGCCAGTATCCGGAAGCCCATGGGGGTGGCAAGAGCCTTAGCCAATATCCGGAAGCCCAGTGGTGACAGGTGTAAGCCATCCCTTGCGAAGCAGCATGGCTTGTCCAACATATCATCCCAGGCAGACAGACATTGGATCCCCTTAGAATGACACCAGTACTTGAGCCAGTTGTTAAAGCTGATCATCTTGTCTTTGTATTGTGGTATCATTCTTGGTGAGGGCAAGATGCTGCTCAGGGTCAGGGTCATACCAGCCTGGGCTACATAATCGGAGAGCTCCTCTATGTCTCTTTTCATGTAGTCCAGGGAAGTACGTCTCAGTTCATTCACACCAGCATGGACAATGACGGAGTCATATTTGTACTTGCTTTGGAGTGACCTGAGTGCATGTGTTATGTGGCGGATCCTAGCGCCTGATAGACAGCTCACAGTCACCTTCTCCTTGTTCAGCCTGGTCAGTGGGACATCAGTGTGTCTGACTATGGAGTCACCTATTACTAGTGTATCAGGCAAGGTGTTTGGCCTTAAGGGCTGCGATTGGTCGACACACTGATTTATTGAAGTATGTGTTGCATGTGTTTTGTTTTGAGGTGGTGGATTTTTGGATGTCTGCTTTGGGAGCCTCTGTTGTTTTGGTAAGTTTTTTATTAGAGCCTCCGAGTATATCTTTGTGTTTTTATGTGTTTCGTTTGCAGTTGTGGTAGGTCTATGTGGGACTGGGATTGTTGTGTGTGTGGTTGCCATCTCCTCCTGTCTGGTCATGCCAGCCCTGAGTTGAGAGAGTTCAGCCTCCAGTTTGGCTATATAGTTGCATCTCTCACATGTATTTGTGTTTGTTGGGAAGAGGAGAGGGTTGTCTGTGTACATGAGACAATTGTAGCATTGTCTCAAGATGCCCAGATTGACCAGCTGAACTGGAGACGACGCCAGTAATCTACCACTCAACATGCTAGAACAGTATAAGGGAGTGGTATACCTTTAAGGGAAGTGGATATTCACAGGGGTGGTAAGTAGATGTAGTGCTTTACTTAGTACGAGAGTGCTTACTTAGTAGAGAAGTATTGAGAACAAGTGCTAGGCTTATAATACAGTGAGTAGTCTGGTTATACTAAGAGTAGAGCTTCCTTAAGGGAAAATTTGAAGAACAGACTTGGCGGAGCCAGAAAAAGTTTAACCTTGTTTAACGTATGACCGCGCAAAGCCGTGCAAATGTGGATTTTAAACAGTGAACTACAAAAGAGCTGGAAATGGTCCCAAACAACCAATTACTACAGCTTCTTGTGCTGAGGTCACTTCCCCCAAGGACAGGTAGGCTGCTCAAGGCTCCCCACTCCCACTGGTGAGCAAAGAAACTTCCTTCTATCCAAGTAAGGTAATGGACAACACAGGAACTACACCACAGCCCAGAATACTGCAATGCCTGTAAACTGGTCTAAACTAGTCGAGGAAGGCGGGAAAACGAGGATTATTTTTTTGTTTTTTTGGTAGAAACACACAGAAAATGCAGAAACAGTGATAAATTAGTTACACAGGCTAGCACACTTTAGTGGGCAGCCTCCACAGTTAAATTAAACAAACAAACAAGCAAACTTTCGATCAAATTCGACTAAAATGTAACTTTAAGTGCAGATTTTAAAATAATGCAGCAATCAGTTAAAAACAGTTCAGGCTAGTTCAAGGTAAGCTACAGAAGCTATTTCAAGTGAAAAAAAGCAAAGATACTTAAATCCAGAAGGTAGTCGCTTTTCTGAGTTCCCTGCTGCTAGGACCACTCTGTAAACCCATGTGGAGCTTGTCTGAGCAGTATAGCCAGAAAAAAACGCCCAGAGGCAGATTTTA
>NC_056727.1:102896147-102908647 GCF_019279795.1 Protopterus annectens | reverse complement strand
CTATGGCAGGGCTAGCCAGCCAGTGGCCTGAACCTTGGCTCTAGATGATTTCACTGTTGGTGTAACATCCTAACCCCATGTGCAAAAATGGGAAACGGAGTTGTGGATGGATGGATGGATGGATGGATGGATGGATGGATGGACGGATAACATAGTCAAGTCATCTCCTCTTCCATCTTTTTTATGCAGAAATATTTTCCTCTTTGAACAGGGTATTTTACTCTTAGCTCTACAGTTCAATGACTGGTGTAGTGTGTTTCAAACTCAGATATTAGCATTGTCCTTACCTTCTTTTATATTAACTCATTAGTCAGAATCAGATATTATCGCTTAAAAGATGCACGTCAGAGGAAACAGGTGCAGATGGCTGCCAGCAGAGATGAAGGCAAAGCTATAACTTAATGATGTTACAGCTGGAAAGCTGATGGCATTCTTCTTCACAATATATATATATATATAAATATATATATATATATATATATATATATATATATATTATATATATATATATATATGTATATATATATATATATACACATATATATACATATATATAATAGATATATATATATATATATATATATATATATATATATATATATATATATATATATATATATATATTTGGAATTGATGAGAGACACTGGTATTGAAATAAAAACGTCTGAGGTAAATGTTATTAGATAAAGTTCTCTATTGCTGTATAACTTGGCTAAGTATATCATGAAGTAAATGCCCAAATTGGTAGAATCTAAGCCCATCATCCATAAATGCTGGACACCTTTGCTGTGACTTTAAAACATAGTTTCTTGTGTACCTTCTCATAACCAGCTCAGTATTACTATAGATGTGCTCAGTAGCCTACTCTCTTAATGCATTTTAAAAGACTTTCAGTTATTAGGAACATTTTGGAAATGTTGCAAGAACTGTATTCCAGGTGCCAACTACTTCCAGCCTTACATTTGCAGTCTTGTTGCTCCCTTTATTGCAGAGCGGCTTATTTACAATATCCTTGTCTTTCATGACATGCATAATCCCTTCTCTCTTAAAAAGCATTGTAGTTACATACATTCATAACCAATTACCGTACTGTAGAACATTTGGGTTTTTTGTTCCATTTACTTCATGTTGTTGTGTCTTTCGGCTTTTCCCGGTTAGGGGTCGCCACAGCGGAAATCCAGTCCGCTAATGATTGGTAGTTGTTTAATGAACTTTAAGTGCGTTAATATCCATACACTTTTCGACAAGAAAATACCTGACTTCGTCAGAAGTTAACAAAACAGTGAAACCCACTAATGGGCTTGGTTTTATACTGATTCGTTAATTAGATAAGTACTCAGTTTAACAAATTAAAACCAGTTTACTGGTACCCATTGATTCGTTATGTAAGCAAGGGTCCAGTAAAAAACAAATGTTTTTTTAAAGAACTTTTGAAAATCCCTAACAATGAAAATAAAAGTTAAAAACTAAAAGTTAACCTCTAAAAGTTAACCTTTAAAAATTAAACCTTAGAAGTTAAGAAACACTCAACAATTAGCAGCAGCGAGCTGTTGGAAAATGCAAAACCTAACAAGAACATTGTTGTAAACGTTGTTAAAGGTTTTACCTAAAACCTGGAATCCTGACAAAATGTATCAATACTACAGTATCCATCGAAAAATGCCAAATGATTCAAGATGTTTCTCTACAGGTTGTTGTACATAGTGTGGACAGTCGCAAATTTCTTGTCCAACCCACTACCTCCCAAATAAAATTTGGCTGCAAAAATGGGGACTAAATATACTGATTTAAAGTACATACTTAAAGACGTTGTACTTATACTAACCTTGAAAAGTTGAAATACTTTGTCATGGAAGATGGTAAATGTAATAATAGTGACACACCAATGTGGATCTACTACTATAGGTCCACAAAGTATTCCTACCTCAAACTGTGCAGAGTGTATTACCCAATCGGTATGCACATAAGAATAGATGGTGGTCAAACTTAGTTGGTATAAAATAAAATAAGATATGTGCCAATATGACCACCTATATATACGGTATCTGTACATTAATTTCCAAAGCAAATTAAGGATGTGTGACAATATATAACAATGTATAAAACAAAAATGGGTACATATAATATATGGTACCTGTGTGTTTTCAAGTAGCTACCCCCAAGATTTTCCAACTTTAACCAAATATTAGTACATTAATGCTCGACAACCGACTATTTCCTACAACTACCTATCGAGATTTTTCAGTCTTAAAATACATAATATGGAGCTCATCTCATTAATACCCGGTCTCTGATTAGCATTTACCCTCAGTTGCCAGAGTAATTCTTTCCTTTCGAGTTTTAATGAGTCGTGTCCTCCCCTTACATCCCTGACCTGTTGGTCTATGACTCTGAATTTAAACTCGTGTCCCGGATTATCATTGTTATGTCTTGCAAGGGCATTAGACAATTTATTACACCTGATACTGTATAGGTGTTCATAAATCCTTTCATTCAACCTCCTGTCCGTCTTCCCAATGTAGAAGGCCAGACATTGACAGCACTTAGCCAAGTACACAACTTGTTTGCTGTTACAGTTAAACTTGAAATGTGTCTCAAACCTGAGTTCTCCTATTTCGAAGTTGCAACCTTCATCAATGAATTTGCAATACCTACACATAATTGCACTTGAGCATACCCTTTTTAGTTGTGTAGGGTTGCCTACTGTTCTCAAGTAGTTCTTTTAGGTTACTACCCCTTTTATAGACTATCCTAGGTTTAGTTGGTAATTTAAACTGGAGTTCACCATCGTGAGACAAAAAGTCCCAATTTTTTGAAATAATGTTGTAAATGTAGTGGGAGTCTAAGTTGAATGTACAACAGAAACTAGCAGAGAAACTGACATCCCTCAGTTCCTTAACTTCTTGATTAGATGTCTGGTTCTGAGTACTAGTTCCGTTGTTCAGCAAAGGCACATAAACTTTTAAAATTCTTTTGAGTTTTACCTCTTCCATGATCTCGTGTAAGAAGTCATGGGGGTAACCCCTTCTCAAGAAGAATTGAAATAAGGTTTCACATTCTAACAAAAAATCCTCATCATTTGTTGTCATTCTAGCCGCCCTCACCAGCTGACCTTTTACCACTGATTTCTTTTGGTGTTTAGGGTGGCAGCTAGAGAAATGTAGAAAGGAATTAGAGTATGTTTCTTTCCGATGTATCTTAGACTCCCATCTTTTCATATTGTGATCCTTCCTAAGGTCCACATCCAAGTAGTCTATTCTGTCACTATTATATTTGAATGTAAAGGAAAGGAAATCTGTCGAGTTATTGAGAAAACTCATAAATTCCTGGATTTCTTTTATAGTTCCACTGAACATTACAAATATGTCGTTGAGGAACCTTGTGTAGAAGAGCAATTTGGAATTATAACTACCATTATTTAACATTTATTTAACCATTTATTTAACAGAAGAGATCTCTCCCAATATGCCATGACTAAATTTGCTATACTCCCCCCACATGGGGAGCCCATGGCTATCCCAATTCTCTGATGGTATAGGTCATTATCGAATTTTAAATAGTTATATGAGAGGACCACGTCAATTAGCTCTCCTACCAATTGGTATTCATCATTTGGTGCTCCCAATAAACTCAACATTGCAGGTATCAATTTTTAAAGGTTAACTTTTAGAGGTTAACTTTTAGTTTTTAACTTTTATATTTCTTTTATTTTCATTGTTAGGGATTTTCAAAAGTTCTTTAAAAAAACATTTGTTTGTTACTGGACCCTTGCTTACATAACGAATCAATGGGTACCAGTAAACTGGTTTTAATTTGTTAAACTGAGTACTTATCTAATTAACGAATCAGTATAAAACCAAGCCCATTAGTGGGTTTCACTGTTTTGTTAACTTCTGACGAAGTCAGGTATTTTCTTGTCGAAAAGTGTATGGATATTAATGCACTTAAAGTTCATTAAACAACAGTTGCTTAATTATTTTCTGTGGAGAGGTTTCCGTTTCTATGTGCTTTAATCGCTGGTCGCTTTTTCGTTGGTTCCGTGGTTAATGATTGGTAGTTGATTTTTACGTGCTGAGTTACCAGCCCTGATGCACAACCTTCAACGAAGGTATGCCCATTCGCGTATGTCTCCACGCAGAAGACGCTCTAGCTGAGAATTGAACCGGACAGTGTCTTACTGTGAGGCGACAACGCTTCTGCAGCACCACCACCTGCTTAAAACATTGTCAACTGCTCAGCTTCATTTTTCCTTCAGAAATATAAAATTGTCTCTTGAGACCAACATGATTTCATTGCTGGTTATGCCACTATTACTGCCTATGAACTGTGTCAGACATGCTCATTAGATATGGAACATTTAATCTGAGTTTACTGACCAAAAAGGCCTTTGGCAATGACATTTTTTTCCTGTTACTTCACTGTCTAAAACAACTGATCTTGAATACAAATTCTGCAATTGATTTGGAAATTACTTGCAGAATTTGTATTCAAGATCAGTTGTTTTTAGATAGTGAAGTAACAGGAAATGCAACTGATCTAAAAACAACTGATCTTGAATACGAATTCTGCAATTGATTTGGTAATTACTTGCTGTCATATGATTAATAGACTTTATTTTAAGGCTGTCCTGTATGTCCTTGTGGAATAGTTGATTTGAATGTACCTGTCCAATTTCAACTGCTTCAGTTGGCTGTAAGTACAAAACCACTGTGCTGTGTAACTGTTAAGGTAAGTTTGGGGATGTGGAGCTTATCTGCCATGTGGACGGGTACAACCCCCCCCCACCAAAAAAAAATTCATTGTGTTACATTGGTCTGTAGTTTTGTGTTTCCAAGAGATTGTCTTTTGATAACTCATAGCAGAAGTATATTTTAAACACCTTCCCTCCCTGTATCTCTGCTGCTGTTTCCCAGAAGTATATTTTAAACACCTTCCCTCCCTGTATCTCTGCTGCTGTTTCCCAGAAGTATATTTTCAACACCTTCCCTCCCTGTATCTCTGCTGCTGTTTCCCAGAAGTATATTTTAAACACCTTCCCTCCCTGTATCTCTGCTGCTGTTTCCCAGAAGTATATTTTAAACACCTTCCCTCCCTGTATCTCTGCTGCTGTTTCTCAGAAGTATATTTTAAACACCTTCCCTCTCTGTATCTCTGCTGCTGTTTCCCAGAAGTATATTTTTGGAACCTCTTTTATTATTTTGCAGTTTAAACACTGACTTATGTGATCTTTCTACTGACTTATGTGACCCAGGCACCCCCACAGAAATTCTCACAGTCTGTGCCATGTTGCACAATATCATATGGAGGAAACAACTGCAACAAAGACAGCAAGGGCAAGGGCCACACATTCCTGGACAGCAGACAGGGCCAGCTCCTTCAGCACATACAGGCAATGATTCTGAGGAAGAACCTCTGGTTGCAGAGGGAGCCAGCAAATGTAGGCATGTACAATATGTCCTTTCTTTGGCTAAGAGGCACATGATAGCATACACACTCGCCAGTGAAGGAATACACATAACAACCTAAGCACATGCAAATATTAAAACTGATGCTAGCCAGTGTCCACAAACTTTACTTCCCCATGTAATGGCTATGTACAGATGGCATCAGACAGAGACAGCCCTAAAGGACACAGCTTGTATCTGCAGTAATATAAAGGTATGTGTGAAACCTGTAGTATATGAACAAATGTGTAAGAAGTTAAACATAACTGATATACCTGCATACTGTTAGTTGTAAAAGTACTCAATCAAAACTTCTGTGAAATGTCCACCAATGGCAATACTGGCTTATAAGAATGATATCTGCAATATACATGTATGCAATTTACACAATAACTGGCATTCAGCGGGTCACTTACCTACAGTACACAAAACAGTCAACAGGACAGTTATTATAGCAACAGGTTCTCAAGCAGAGCAATAAGCAGGAATGCAGTATTAATGATGTGGATGCATGACTTACAGTACTAACTGAAGAAAACCTTCTGATATGAGCATGTATGAAAACATCCTAAATGTTCTTATGTTACACATTGCATAAAATCAACATACTAAGAAAGACTCACTCTGTGCAACTGACATATTTTATTTATTATTTTTTTTATTTGACATTCCTTTTTCAGCAGAGACCTGAGGAGAAAAGCTCCAACAGATAACAAATATGTAAAGAAAAACTTATACAGGTATGTCAACAAAAAGATACAAAACTTAATTACAACCAGAGCAACAGAAAACACATTAAGACTTAAAAAGAATAAGAGAAAAAGTAGTCTTAACACAGAGAAATATTTATAACTTTCTAGGAAATATTCATCCAATTAAGTGAAATGTACATTACACAATATCTGTCTATCTGAGAGGGCAAATAGGAGAAAAAAAGAAAATGTGGAGTAAGACATCAGGTTGGAGAGGGGCAGTGGCAGGTCCAATTATAAAATATATAATCTTTTAGTGTTTTTTTAAGAGTGTCAGTGATCGCTCTAAGGTCTGAGGGGAGTTTATTCCAGGAGCCAGCAATGGTGTGACTATATAGAAGTTTGCCATTTTGCCTGTTGGGGCTTATATACTTCCAGGAGATTCTGGCCTGTACTTCGGAGATAACGTTTGGGGCTATAGGGGGAGATTAGGGTAGAGAGAGCGCGGGAGGCATTAGTTAGTAATGAGTGAGGGATATGGAGCTGTGGAAGTAGAAGTTGGTTATGTAGTTCAGGACATTGTAGGATTTTTAGGGCAGTGCAATGGTAGGAGCATTAGGGGAGATTTGCTGCAAACCTAGCAATTTTATTGTAGGTGGATTCTAGTTTGGTCAAGAGGTTAGATTGGAGATTAGAGAGTATAGGTGCTGTATAGAATAGAGTAGGCAATAGAAAAGCCTGTGCTAATGAACGTTTTGTATCCATTGTCATTATTTTTTATTCCTATATAATAGGCCTAATTTTTGTTGTGTTTTTTTGATAGATTGGTGAATATGAACATCAGATTTTAGTTGATTGTCAATATAAATGCCAAGGAATTTAGTATGGGTTTCTACAGAGATAGTGGTGTTATCAAGAGATGTGACTAAGAAGGAATTTTTGCAGTGCTGTACAGATTTTGGGAGGAAAATAAGTTTTGTTTTCTTTGGATTACCTAGAAGCTCATTGCTAGTTAGCCATTTTTGCACAGACTGGAGAGAGTCTTGGGTAAGTGACAGAAGGTGGGGAGATTATCAGCGTAAGATATGCTAGTAGAATCATATATGCAAGGCTGACATCAAAGTAGTGAGTGTGAGTAAGAAACACAGAACATTCAGTAAAGTAGGAAATATGTCAGGACCACTAACATGAGTTGTATCACAATCAACATTAAGATTTGCTTAGCTTGCATGTGTGTGAGTTGGTATGGGCAGTTTTTGTGAAATGTGTGTGTGTGTGTGTGTGTGTGTGTGTGTGTGTGTGTGTGTGTGTGTGTGTGTGTGTGTGTGTGTGTGTGTCTGCATGAACATGAGCAAGATCTATGCTAGCACTATGTCCTGGCATGTTGGGCAGGTGTGATCTGAGCAAGGTAGAGCTGTCAGTTCAGTGTTGTCACTCCTGACCATATGAACCACCTCTGCCAGGAGTTGCACTGCCATTTCCAAGTCCCTGGTTTAAAGTGGGGGTGCTTCTTGAATGTGAGCAATGTCTGCTGGATAAGCTCTCTTCATGACTACATCCAGGATCATGACTCCGTGGTCTATGACATTTTGGTGTGGACACCTCAATCACTGACAGAGTAGTGGAAGTAGTGTCACTGTAAGAGGGGGAGCTGGCATATCAACATCGGCTAACACCAGAGGATGCTATGGCTCTACAGACACATGGATATTGACCCTCCCCCTGCAGATGTTCCATCACAGATGCTGCCTGATCCAGTGTGTCACTTATCCTGTCCAAGGAGTCATGCACACATTTGAGGCAGTCATACATGTCAGAATGTGCCATGTTTAGGATGTACACTGTCTCTTCTGAGGGCCTTGTGAAACAGACCTGCACCTCCATGATGGCCCTATACGTAGGTCTGATGGTACGTAATGACACACCAGCACCAAGACAAAGGTGGGCAGTAGACCTTCACCAAGCTCCTCTAGCAGCCCTCCTGTGTGGTGCCACGTCCTCATGATGGCTGCTCCCCTTATGGAGATTTCTGTTTACCCATTCGATGTTCTGCTCTTTTGGCATTCTCGATGCGACAATATCAAATTTGATATTGTCAGCATTCGAGATGCTGATAGGGATCCTTGCTGCCATATGCTTTTTTTCTGGCAGACATATCACCTCTACTTCTGTCAAGCAGGAAGGATCCCTAGTGGTGTAAGGCTTTGATGATGATCTTGTTCTCTGCATCACTGAATGCTTGCTTGCAAGGAACAGATGGTCTGGGTGCCATAATCCTGTATGGCATAAAACAGAAAAATGACAAAATATGTTTGTGGTAGGTAGAGAAATTATTCTCCTCAAATAAAATATGTGCACCCATCCTCAACACAAAACAATTGAACACACAATGCTCATTTCAGACTATACACAAGTTAAGGGAACTTGTTCCCCCCAAAAAATTGTAATACCTCAGCATTACATCCATTCTGTTAACATGTCTGTAATGAGGACAGCAATTGTGTAAATGACTACTGGGTCGCAGTATTATCAATAAAAAGGCAGAAATTCAAAAAGTAGAAATGGCAAGACAATTTTCCTTGGTCTCTCCATTGTTTTGGAGGTCACCATGTAACATCTGAGAAACCTAACACCTATGTTAGCTACGCATGCTGAACTCCTTGAAGCTGATAATGAACATAAGCAATTGATGAAATTCCAAGACCAAATGGTAATACAATACTGTGATGTAACCATAGCATTCATTGGCAAACTTTGAAAGCACAGCAAGAACTGACACATCTGCAGTATACCAACAGTAAATGCAAAAAATGCATACAAATTAAAAAATCTATTGCATATTGAAATGCATTCCAAATATAAAAATGTAAACAGTTGATGAAAAAGACAACCATACCTTATGAAATAATGTAGTCATTTATAGAAAATTGTCCTCCAAGTAAATACTGGTAATGGTCTTTCTCTATCAAATCAGTTTCCCCTCCTTCACTTCCATAGCTATACCATTACCTTTATATAGAGTAGATTCAGCCCTCTGAGCAATGTGAAGATGCAAATGAGGTGTTAAAGCCTTAGCATTCCTGAATATCAAAAATCTCACTTGGTGTAAGGGAAGTAAACTTCGTGTAAGTAGCTGCATGATTGCATGCTCATGCCTTAGGACTGCAGAAAGGAGCAATGACAGTTGTTAGCTGCTAATTGCTTGCAAGTGTTAATGATTACGCTGATTATAGCATCAAGCAATACTGAAAAGACTCTTCTCTCTGAAATGTGTGCATCATGAAGATTAGACTTAAAAACAAAACATGGAAGCACATTGAGAGCTATGAAAACAACCTTAACAACACTGATATTCTTTTAATAATAGTACACTCTCTATCCTCTGTTTAAAAATTGTTCTGCTATGCTAATCAGCTATACTACACATTGAAACAAAGATGGAAAGAAATGCCCGTGGCATTGCATTTCTGTTAATTAAGCTGACAGGAGGGGACAATGCTCAGAAAACAAAGAAATAGCTGGTAGTGTTGGCAACCTTACATCAATATGGTGTTGGCTATTATTACCCTAAACTATTTACCAATATCATATTTATCTAAGCATGTTCAAGCAAATGAGAAAGGAACATTTTCTTATCTTTCTACTGGACCTGTAATTTATGGTCTTCTGAGTCAGATCTGTATGGTATGTACATTTTCTGATTACTACTCTAAGTGTGTGTTGGTGGAAAAGAGGGATAAGAAACACAACTGAGTGTGTGTTGTCATTGCACTGAATTGAGGGTTCAAATCCAGCCAGGGTGGTGTTTGAGAGAGTTAATTCATATTTCCTGAGTATATGATCAGGCTGTAACACACACATAGTAAGAAAATTCACAATCCTGAATTTTCATTATTGTTCCCTGATATTTGCAACTACTGACAATTTTTCTTTTATTGGGTTCATCATTTGTGAGCATTTTGGCATAGCACACTTTGGAGTGGTAGTGTTTTGTGACAGTGAACGAGAGTCCACTTCCCAAGATGCAAACTGAGTAATTTAAGTTGAAATGCCATCATTAGTGCATTTTAGAGTGGCACAGGTGTGCTTTGCTACAGCACTCTTAGCAGTAAGAGAAATAAATATACATCTCACCTAAGTATCATTATAGCACACAGTGTAAATGAAATGAGTTTAAAGAAACAAGACAGATGATGCAGGATATGAATCCAGCATGAATTTATTTTAATTTTAAATGGACACACAAAAACTATAGATGAATAATATGTTGTACATGAAATGCATATGCCAAAGTATGTGACAAATATTTCATATCTTATATGTAGTTCATGTGACTTTAGATTACAAAGGTGTTGCTGTTGTCTAGCCATTGATTATATTAATATCAAGGGGTGTTGTATCATATGACAGGTTGTAAAGTATTATAACACAAAAGGGTTAACATGAGTACAGTGGACAGATGTGTCACATGCTGTACAAACTCTTACAATCATACCTCATCATAGTAGGAAGTACTTTTTCATAGCATACTTTGTGTCCTGACTAATTGTATGTAGTCTGCCAAGCATGACCTGCTGTCATTGTCTGTATGTCACCTTCCTGAGCCATTGACACTATGTGACATGTTGATGATGTGTAGACCACAGCCTGTGTGTAATGTTTGCAGCAGATGTGAAAATGCAGCATGTGCCTTTATATGGTGTAACTACTGAATGGAATTACAAGTTATGTTTGTCCTTTTTTATTTTTTGTGGTGTCGATATAAATTATTATATTTTTTATTTTTATTTTTTGTCATTGCAATTTATGCACTGCTTAGCAGAGTGCAAACAGGGCTCACAGGTGAAGGAAAATGGAGAAATTCTGTTTCCATTTTGTGGCTGTCTTTGGAATCTTTGGAAATGTTATTTTCGTAACTAGCTTTGGAGGATTTTATGAAGCATCTCAGCTTCTTACTGAGGATGGCAAGGGAGTTTTTTGCATCCTGGGATTTTCCTCTTTTCTGCAACAGTTTCTTCCTTTTGTTGTAAAGTTTGTTTATGGCAGGGGACCACCAGATTGGCTTCCTTTTTTTGGAGGAGAGCATCTTGGTTCTATTTGGGATGGCACGATTCATGCATGAGTGGATGTGCTTGTACAGTGCCTTAGTGTAGGATTCAGCAGTTGAACTTTCAGTTCCTGTCTGCGTGGGTGTCATAAAGTTTGTCACTTTTGACTTAAGTAGCATGAGGTTGGTTTTGGAGAAGCTTTTTACAGAGGTTTCCTTACTGGGGGGTGGGAGAGGGATGTTTATGTCAAGGGTGATTAGCTTATGGTCAGACCTGACCAACGACGGGGTGACCATAGGTGTGGTGCATCGATTTCCCATGTTGGTAATGACCAGGTCTAGGATACTGGAGCCCCTGGTGGGACTATGGATTAGTTGATCCAGGGCATTGGAATTTATGAATTCCAAAAAACGTTGGGCAAAGGTGTTGGTATACGAGTAGTTTTCCCATTTAATGGCAGGGTAGTTGAAATCACCCAGTATTATGGTGTTTTGTTGTATTTTAATATTTTCCGGTATGTTTAGAAAGGAGTAATGAGAAACTTGGGGCATGGTGGGGGGATCTGTAGCAAGCTACAATTTGGATTGCATTCTTACCTAGTGTTAGTTGCACCTGGAGAATTTCAGATGCATTGTGTTGGGCAGCTAGCCTTGTAGTGTGAATATCCTTGGTGAATATGGACACTCCTCCACCTTTAGCGTTTCAGTCCTGGTTTGGTGGCAGAAAAGTGTGGTAAGAGTTGTAGCCTGGTATTGCAAGGGTGCTCTCTGGAGCCTTGAACCAGGTCTCAGTTACTGCACAGATATCGATGTTCTCCATTTTTAGGGGTACCTCGAAAGAGTGCATTTTGAGGTTTATACTTCTAGCATTGAGCAACATTACCTTCAGATTTTGCATGCTTGTACCTGTTACGGTGGTGTTTTGTCCTTTGAACTTTGCCTAAAAAAGGCACTATAGGGGTGGCAATAGCCTTAGTCAGTAACCTGAATCCCAGGGGCAACAGGTGCAGACCATCTCTGGCAAAGCATCGTAGTCTGTCGATCATGTCGTCCCAGGCAGACAGATACTGGATCCCCTTTGAATGACACCAGAAGCTTAGTCAATTGTTGAAGTCAATCATTTTGTCCTTATACTGTGGTACCATTCTGGGCGAAGGCAAGATGCTTCTCAGAGCTAGGGTCATACCTGCCTGGACCACATGATCCGAGAGCACTTCCATGTCTCTTTTCATGTAGTCCAGAGAGATACGTCTCAAGTCATTCACGCCAACATGGACAATGACAGAGTCATATTTGTACTTGTTGTGGAATGACTTG